>NC_057802.1:528219924-528235071 GCF_018294505.1 Triticum aestivum | reverse complement strand
TGAAGGAAATATGCCCTAGAGGCAATAATAAAGTTATTATTTATTTCCTTATATCATGATAAATGTTTATTATTCATGATAGAATTGTATTAACCGGAAACATAATACTTGTGTGAATACATAGACAAACAGAGTGTCACTAGTATGCCTCTACTTGACTAGCTCGTTGATCAAAGATGGTTATGTTTCCTAGCCATAGACATGAGTTGTCATTTGATTAACGGGATCACATCATTAGGAGAATGATGTGATTGACTTGACCCATTCCGTCAGCTTAGCACACGATCGTTTAGTATTCTGCTATTGCTTTCTTAATGACTTATACATGTTCCTATGACTATGAGATTATGCAACTCCCGTTTACCGGAGGAACACTTTGTGTGCTACCAAACGTCACAATGTAACTGGGTGATTATAAAGGTGCTCTACAGGTGTCTCCGAAGGTACTTGTTGGGTTGGTGTCGGAGTAAATGGCCACGGGTAGCCTAACCGACTACCCCTGGTTCTTCAGAAAAATTATCAGGCCTTTGGGCCTCCCAACACTCCAAGCATTGGGCCGCCTTCCCTGGCTGGCTACCTCTGAAGTCGACTCCCGGAAGGCGACCCAGCCTCAGCAACCTCTCCCCGGGACGACTACGGGGTAGCCAACTCCAAGAAGCCGGCCAAGAAGAACGCCGACTCCAAGAAGCCGGCCGAGACCACAACCACCAAAGCTACTCCCACATAACGGTGACAAGACGGGGTGTGGCCACAGTGCGGCCCACTACCCCCGAAGCCCGAGGCGGGCATGGCTACAGGAGGCCGTACGGGACGGCCGTCTCCCGTGCGGCTCGGCACTGTAGCCATGCTAGCCTCAATGTCATCCACGACAGACTCCCGTACAGCCCACGGGCGGCGGGCCCCTTCAGCCAGAGAGAGGCGTGAAGGCGGCCCGGCCTCTCCCAGTCGGCCAAGAGCGTAGCCGGCCCCCAGAAGCCGGCTACTCCCTTCCTCGAAACAGGAGCCCCATTCAGGAGACAAGACGAGGTAAGGCTACAGTGAGAGCCCCCGAGGCGGCCCACTGTAGCCACGCTTACCTCGACAAAGCCCTCGTCATCAGAGGCGAGGCTACAGTAAGCAGCCGCCGACAAGACCCTAGGCGGTGGGGCCGTCCTGTCGACCAAGAAGCCGGCAGCCGGCGGGACCCACCAGTCGGCGGGACCCAACAGCCGGCGGAGAAGCCGGCGAGCATAGACACTAACGGCTGGGACCAGCGCCCAGCCGGATTACCATTGTACCCCCGGGGGGTAGGCCTATATAAACCCCCCGGAGCACCCATGCAAAGGGTTGGCTTCTAAGCATAGCACACACACCATAGATAGAGAGAAGTTAGAGCTAGCCTTGTTCTTCTTCTCCCTTGAACCCCGAAACAGCTCTAGGAGCGATTGTAGCTACCTTTCCTTGATCTAGTGATCATGCGGAGTCCCCGCAGAGCAGGACTAGGGGTGTTATCTCCTCGAAGAGCCCCGAACCTGGGTAAGATCCGCCGGCGTGCATGTCTTCGCCTCATCCCGTTTCTAGGCACCGGCGACGTCTTATTGGCACCCACAATGATAAGCCATCCGTTGGCATATGTCGCACCAACCACCCGACATTTGGCGCCCACCGTGGGGCCAGGTGCACCGTCGTCCGGAGACCTGTTCTGGACGGGAACCCTCTTCCTCCCCCGCGAGCGCAGCCAGCCTGCTGCGCCCGATGGCGTTTGCCTCGACGCGCTGCAAGGCGTCGACGCCGCCTGCGCGGCGAGCTACCTCGCCGATCTGCTCGGCGAGACTCGCATCTCCGACGAGCCTGCGTCCGACGCAAGCACGGACTACCCCGAGAGCCGCCTCGTCAGCCTCCTCGACCAACTTCACGTCTCCAGCGAGCCTGCTGCGGATGTGGAGTCGGTCGGCTCCACCGACCCGATGCTTGTCGACTCCGACACCGCATCGCTTGATGCCTACCCCTCCGACGTGGTGGTCTTCGACGACCCCCTCCCTCGAGCTGACAGCGGCAGCAACGCTATCACCGAAGTGCTGGTCATCAGCCACGTCACCAACTCGGGTGAGAACGCCCACGACGCCCTGCAAGCGGCGATGCATGACCTCTCCGTCCCCATCCCGGCCGACGCCGACGCCGAGACCCTGGAGGCACGCCACCTCGCCCTCATCACGGAGGGCCAGAAGATAGCCTCCATGAGACGCCTCACAGAGGCCCACCAGCGCGGAGTCGACCGCGCCGCCTTCGGTACGCCGCCGCCTAGCGGCCCGAGCCGAGCCGGCTTCGTCCAGAAGCGTGGCGCGGCCGTCGCCAGCATGCTGGGGGCAGATCGCCCCGTCTACGCCACCCCGCTCGAGAATTTGCGAGCCGCCCAGGCGGCCGCAGAAGAGCTCAATGGGCTGGGAGCCGACGAGCTCCCCTACATGACAAGACGGATCCAGCAGCTGATCGACGCGGCTGCAGAACGGCACGAAGCCGGCGCCCGTGCTGATAGTCATCCCCCGCGCCGGGAGCACGCCGCGACGTCCCGCTCGCCGACTGCGAGCGGCGCACGCCAGAAGAAAGACAAGGAGCCGGCTGCTAGCCGCAGCCGGACTCGCGTCACCATCGAGCGCGACACGGAGGGCCGCCCTCGAGCAGTAGAGTACCAAGGAATCTGCCCCCTCCCCCGCCTCGAAGAGAAAGACGCCTCACTCCGCCGCCTATCACACACCCGACTCTTGGCGACCGACTCGGCCGCCGAGAAGGAGTCGGCGAGAACGACGCCCGCCACAGGATCGACCGCCTTGCTCGATCCTTGGCGTTAGAAGAAGAAGACGATGTCGGCCCGCCATGCTTTGGCCCCCGCATCCGCGACGAGCCCTTCCCCAAAGGGTTCTCGCTCCCCAGAGACACGCCCAAGTATAACGGCTCAGTAAAGCCGGAGGATTGGCTCATCGACTACTCCACGGCAGTCAGCATAGCCAACAGCAATTGGCGCGTCGCCGTGAAGTACGTCCCCCTCATGCTGCAAGGCACGGCGCGCACATGGCTCAACAGCCTCAAGCCCTACAGCATCAACAGTTGGCTGGACTTCACCGAAGTCTTCGTCCGCAACTTCACCAGCACCTACAAGCGGCCTCCCAAGCCTCGCCAGCTCTCCCTCTGCGTCCAAGGGCCCAACGAGTCGACCCGCGACTACCTCACGCGATGGGCCGAGCTCCGCAACTCCTGCGAGGGGGTGCACGAGGTCCAGGCCATCGAGTAATTCACCGCCGGGTGCCGAGAGGGCACCCTCCTCAAGAACCGACTCCTCTGCGACGAGCCGGCTACCCTCGATGAGTTGCTGGTCATCGCTGACAAGTACGCCACAGCCGACTCCTCAATGAAGACCGAGCTGCGAGTAGACGCCTCGGGGAAGGTAATTGCCCCGGCTCCCAAGACGCTGGCCGGCGACCCTAATCGGCGCCCCTACCAGAACGACCACAAGCGCAAGGCCCCCATGCCGACTTCCTCCAGTCGGCAGGTGGCCACAGTTGAAGACGAGCAGCCCGAAGAACGGCCCGCTCCCAAGAAGAAGGGTGGAAGGCCGGCTTGGCAGCCGTCTTTCTCCTACGAACAAGCCCTCGACGCCCCCTGCAAGTTCCACAGCGGCGCGAAGCCGTCCAACCACACAACCTGGAAATGCCACTGGCTCACCCGCATCACCAAGGGCGAGGGGATGTTGCCGCCTCCGCCTCCCGGCCCGCCGCCTCCAGCCCCCCAGCAGCCGGCGGCTCGGCCGGCAGTCGGCGCCATCCAAGACGAATTTTCCGAAGAACACGCCGCCTACGTCGTCTTCACCAGTCAAGCCGACGACAAGCGCAGCCGACGCCGACAGCATCAAGAAGTGAATGCAGTCGCCACTAGCGCCCCCGAGTTCATGCACTGGTCAGAAAAGCCAATCAGCTGGAGCCAGGCCGACCACCCAGAGGTGATGCCTTCGCCTGGTTCCTATGCAATGGTCTTGGACGTCACCCTCGCAACGGAGAGGCGAGCTGCCAGATTTTCCCGCGTCCTGATAGACGGCGGAAGCAGTATCAACATACTGTACCGCGATACCATGGAGAAGCTGAACATCAAAGCAAAGCAGCTCATGCCGAGCCACACCGTCTTCCATGGTATCGTCCTCGGCCTGTCTTGCCCTCCAATCGGCAAGATCAAAATGGATGTTCTCTTCGGAGACAAAGATCATTTCCGCCGGGAAGCAATATGGTTCGACGTAGTGGATTTGGAGAGCCCCTATCATGCACTGCTTGGCTGACCTGCTTTGGCCAAGTTCATGGCTGTGCCCCACTACGCCTACTTGAAGATGAAGATGCTGAGCTCGAAGGGGATCATCATGGTAGCTGGCGACTACAAGAAGTCCATCGAGTGCGCCATGGCCAGTAGCCGGCTGGCCGAGTCCCTCGTGGTGGCAGAAGAGAAGAAGATGTTGGAGCGGGTTGTGGCCATGGCCGGCAAGCAGCCGGCCTTGTCCCCCAACCCCAAGGATTGTGATGCGCAGGGCTCCTTCCAGCCTACCAAAGAGACGAAGAAGATACCTCTGGACCCGGAGAACCCGGAGAGGTTCGCTGTCATTGGGGCGAACTTGGACAGTAAATAGGAAGGCCAGCTCGTCGACTTCCTCCGTGAGAATCGAGACATCTTTGCATGGTCCCCAAAGGACATGCCGGGTGTCCCGAAGGATTTCGCCGAGCACAAGCTACATGTCCGAGCTGATGCAAAGCCGGTGAAGCAACCCCTCCGCCGACTGTCAGAAGAGAAGCGAAGAATTGTGGGAGAAGAGATAGCCCGGCTCCTTGCCGCCGGCTTTATCATGGAAGTGTTCTTTCTAGAGTGGCTTGCCAACCCAGTTCTGGTTCTGAAGAAGAATAACAAGTGGCGTATGTGTATAGACTACACCAGTCTGAACAAGGCCTGCCCAAAGGATCCGTTTGCTCTGCCACGGATTGACCAAGTGATAGACTCCACAGCCGGATGCGAGCTGTTAAGTTTTTTGGATGCATACTCAGGGTATCATCAGATCAAGTTGGACCCGGCTGACCGCCTGAAGACTGCCTTCATCACACCCTTTGGAGCTTTCTGCTACCTGACAATGACATTCGACTTGAGAAATGCCGGTGCCACTTTTCAGCGTTGCATGCAGAAATGCCTCTTGAAACAACTCGGCAGAACGTCTATGTAGACGACATTGTGGTGAAGACAGAGAAGCATGGTACCTTGCTGGAAGACCTGAAAGAAACATTCGCCAACTTGCGCCGATTCCAAATCAAGCTCAATCCTGAGAAGTGCGTGTTCGGAGTGCCAGCCGGCCAGCTGTTGGGCTTCCTGGTCTCCGAGCACGGCATCGAATGCAACCCCGTCAAGATCAAGGCCATCGAGAGGATGGAGATTCCCACCAAGCTGCGAGATGTGCAGAAGTTCACTGGCTGCTTAGCCTCCCTGAATCGTTTTATCAGCCGACTAGGAGAAAAGGCTCTCCCCTTGTACCGACTCATGAAGAAGTCCACTCACTTCGAGTGGAATGATCAAGCCGACCAAGCCTTCCATGAGTTGAAGAAAATGCTGACCACTCCACCTGTCCTGGCTGCGCCGACTGAGAAGGAGCCCATGCTCCTCTACATCGCCGCGACTAGCCGAGTCGTCGGCACTGTTGTTGTGGTCCAGCGCCCGGAGGAAGGCCGAGCCCAGCTAGTCCAGAGGCCGGTGTACTATCTCAGCGAAGTGCTATCCAGCTCAAAGCAAAACTACCCGCAGTACCAGAAGATGTGCTATGGGGTGTACTTCGCTGCCAAGAAACTGAAGCCCTACTTCCAAGAGCACCCCATCACGGTCGTATGCACTGCCCCACTCGCCGAGATCATAGGCAGCCGGGATGCATCCGGCCGGGTGGCAAAATGGGCCATTGCATTGGCACCCTACACAATCTTCTACCAACCCCGCACCGCCATCAAGTCGCAAGCATTGGCCGACTTCCTCGTCGACTGGGCCGAGACCCAGTACCTACCGCCGGCTCCCGACTCTACCCATTGGCGGATGCACTTTGACGGGTCCAAGATGCGCACCGGCTTGGGAGCCGGCATCGTCCTCACCTCTCCCAAAGGCGACAAGCTCAAGTACACGCTGCAGATCCACTTCGCCGCCTCCAACAACGTGGCCGAGTACGAGGCGCTCGTACATGGGCTCCGGCTAGCCAAAGAACTCGGCATACGCCGGATCCTGTGCTACGGCGACTCAGACTTGGTGGTCCAGCAATCGTCTGGCGACTAGGACGCCAAGGACACGAACATGGCGAGCTATCGTTTCCTCGTCCAGCAGATAAGCGGATACTTTGAAGGGTGCGAGTTCCTTCACGTGCCAAGGGCCGACAACGACCAAGCAGATGCCCTAGCACGGATCGGCTCCACCCGACAAGCCATACCGACTGGCGTCTCCCTCCAGCGCCTCCTTAAGCCGTCCATCAAGCCGTCTCCAGAGTCGGATTCCATCTTTGTACCGCCTGCGCCAGATACAGCCGGATCCGACTGGAGAAATCCCGCAGGCGGCACGGGGACTTCGACAACTGGCCTGGGGACTGCCGTAGTTGCACCCGGCCCGGGGACTTCAGAACCCGGCCCGGGGACTGCAGCAGTCGGCCCGGGGACTGCAACGACACAAGAAGCAGTGGCCGACTCACCCAACCCACCCGCCCGAGTCATGGTGGCTACCTTAACAGAAGAAGAAGTCACAGCTCCCTCATGGGCCCAGCCCATTCTCAAGTTCCTAGTCAGCAGAGAGCTGCCGGCTGATGAGATCTCAGCAAGACTAGTGCAACGACGAGCCGCAGCATATACAATAATCAACAGAGAGCTTGTGAAGCGCAGCGTCACTGGAGTCTTCCAGCGTTGTGTCGAGCCAGAAAAAGGAGTGGCAATCCTCAAAGACATCCACCAAGGCGAATGCGGCCACCACGCAGCCTCAAGATCACTTGTGGCCAAGGCTTTCCGCCATGGTTTCTTCTGGCCGACTGCCTTGGAGGATGCTAAAGAAATAGTCAAGAGCTGCAGAGGATGCCAAGTTTTTAGCTCCAAGCAACACCTGCCGGCTTCTGCACTCAAGACTATTCCCCTCACCTGGCCTTTTGCCGTCTGGGGACTGGACATGGTGGGCCCTTTCAAGACAGCCCGCGGCGGCTTGACGCATCTACTTGTCGCTGTGGACAAGTTCACAAAGTGGATCGAAGCAAAGCCGATCAAAAAACTGAATGGGCCGACTGCCGTGACATTCATCACCGACATCACTACTCCGTACGGCGTGCCGCACAGCATCATCACCGACAACGGCACGAACTTCGCCAAAGGAGCACTGGCACGTTTCTGCGCGACGCAGGGCATCCGACTGGACTTAGCGTCCGTTGCCCACCCGCAGTCAAACGGCCAGGTCGAGCGAGCAAATGGACTCATCCTCTTCGGCATCAAGCCCCGACTGGTTGTGCCACTGGAACGATCGGACGGCTGCTGGCTCGATGAGCTGCCGGCTGTCCTTTGGAGTCTGCGCACTACACCCAACAAGTCAACCGGCTTCACTCCATTCTTCCTTGTGTACGGTGCCGAGGCCGTCATCCCAACAGACATCGAGTTCGACTCGCCTCGGATCACCATGTACACGGAGGAGGAGGCCAAGGAAGCACGAGAAGACAGCGTCGACCTACTAGAAGAAGGCCGGCTGTTAGCACTCAGCCGGTCCGCCATCTACCAGCAAGGGCTGCGTCGCTACTACAACCGCAAGGTCAATCCAAGATCCTTCCAAGAGGGCGACCTTGTGCTCCGGCTGATCCAGCGAACAGCCGGCCAGCACAAGCTCTCGGCCCCTTGGGAAGGCCCCTTCGTCGTCAGCAAGGCACTCGGCAACGACTCCTACTACTTGATCGACGCGCAAAAACCAAGAGCACGCAAGAGAGACGACTCCGGCAAGGAGTCGGAGCGACCATGGAACGCAAACCTCCTAAGACGATTTTACAGCTGAAAAGCAGTATGTATCACGCTCCCCTTTTGTATTAAGTACAAACTAACAGGCCCCCCGTACAGTACTCGGGGACTGCCTTTGTTTATCTATGAATGACAAACGTCATATCCACGAATGTATTATTACATTTGAATTCTTGTCTGGCACCGGGTTCGACTAGTCGGCCCGGGGACTGGCCGCCTCGAGCTATATTGAAAGTTCTACCTGAAGTCAGCAAAGTAGTGCGCCGGCTCCCGAGTCTCCTCTTGTTAAAAGTCGCAGCTCGAAGAAATGACTATCCGACTAACAAGAGGCAAGGCAGAAAGGGTGCCCACACGAAAAATGGCTAAGGAACAACGAACCTATATAGCAAAGAGACGGCCTCCAAACATGCCTGCCGGCTGTCAAAAACAGCCGGCTGGCTGGCTTCCTAAAAACTTAGCTTTAGTCCAGCAGAGCTAAAGTACTCCCCCCCAATCGGCCAAGCACTCCTCCAGTTTCAGATTGCCGAGCAACTGTTGGACTGGGGAGGCGGCATCCAAGGGAGGGCGGCAAAGGAAACAACGGAAGGATAAAAAGCAAAGCACAAGGAAAGGCCAAATACATGCATAAGTTATATATACATAAAGCCCCCAACAGGCTGGCAACAGACTTAAGTTCGAATACACCCAGTGGGTGGAATTGTGCAGATTTAACCAAACATTGTTCCAAAAGTAACTAGACAGGGAAACAAAAAACAGCAGACTAAGGCGCGCTGCGGAGGCCGAGCTGGTCGGTGAAGACGGCCTCGCCGGCTGAAGGAGTGGCCGCCTAGCGGGTCTCGGCTTGATCACCACCCACGGCAGGCGACGCACTCGCGCGCGACGTAGTGCTGGAGGTGCGGTCAGGCTGAGGCTGGCCGGCTGCTCCACCAGCCGGCTCGACGTCTTCACCCTCCTCGTCCTCTTCTTCACCCTCGTCGCTGGAGTCGATCTCCTCCGTCGAGTCTTCGCAGTCCGCCGGGTTCAGACTGAACCACTCCTCCGGCTGGGCGACATCGTTGTCATCCACCTCGGGGGCGAAGACGCTGGTGTCGGTGTAGTCGGCGATTGCCGAAGCCCGCCGGATGATGGCCGGCCGCGCCGGCTCCAGCTCCGTGTCGGCTTGCTGCTGCCAGGTAGCCAGCTGGTCCAGGCTCAGGCCGGGATACCAGGCCTTGACGAACTCCAGCGCCCGCCTGGCACCAGAGCGAGCCGCCGAGGCCTTCCAAGCTTTGAAGCGGCCGACGGCCACCTCCAGCCAGTCGGCAGTCCGACTGGGGGTGCGAGGAACCAGTTGGCCGGACCAGAGGGCGGCCAAGACCTGCGCCCCGGCTCGCTGAAGCCGGCGGAGCAGTCGGTGAGCCGGCTGGATGCGGGCCTGGATCGCCAAGAGCGGCTCCTCCAGCGAACGGCCGGCGGTTGGCGAGATCTCAAAGCCAGCCTGCCTTCGCGCCTGGCGACGGGCCTCGATGGTCTGATTGGCGGAAGTAGAATAGCCAGGGAAATACTCTGCGCAAGAAAGAAGAAGAAAGGAAGAAAAGAACACCAAAATCAGAAAACAAGTCAAAGTGGCAGACGGCAAGAAAGGACGGAGAGGTAGGCAGCTTACCGTCAACCAGATCTTTGATCTGGCCGTAGCCAGAGATCAGAGTCTGCCTGGCCTCAGCCCAGCCAGCCACCTCCGTCTCGAACTCGGCCTGGAGAGTGGCTTCGCGGTCCTGCACAGCCTTCAGTGCCGCCTTGTGGCTTTCCTCCTGGTCGGCCAACTTCTTGGCCAGACGGTCGCGTTCCTGCACCAAGGCGGCGAGCTCGGCATCCTTGGCGCGAAGGGCAGTCTGAGACTCTCCCAGTTGTGCCCTCAGACTGGCGTTGGCCGCTGCAGAGACGGCAGGAAAAGAAGAACAGTAAGAAGTCGTCAAGGAAGATCCGACCCGACTGCTCAGCAGTCGGCCCGAATCTCGGGGACTACACCTAGTGGGTGCGCTGACGCGCCCTCACATGAGATAAAGAACAAAGCACGTACCTCGGCTCTCAGTAAGGTCGGCGGTCTTCTGAGTCAGCTCCCGAGCCTGGGAGTTGAAGGCGGCCGCTCGAAGGTTGTGGTAGTCCTGCAAGATGGACAGAAGACCGAAGTAAGAACAAAAATAACAAAGGCAAATCCACCAAGAAGTTCCAAGCCGCCTGCTCAGCAGCCGACTCAGAACTCGGGGACTACACCCAGTGGGTGCGCTGACGCGCCCCCACGGAAGAAATCAAGATCAAGAAGAAATCAAGATCAAGAAGAAGCAAGATGGGAATACTAACCCGGATGGCCGCCCGCGTCGCGAGGAACTCGTCGGTGAACTGCCTCAGTGCCGCAGCTTGGCCCTGGAGCCGGGTCCGGACGTCCTGTGCAGCCATGTTCACCACAGCCGTCCCTCCGCCCGGCGTCCACCCCGAGGTAGCGCTGGCCGCCTCCGCATCCCGGGCCGACGAGCTGGAGCCCACGGCCGACTGCGGCTCCGACGCGGCCTTCTATGGCTCCGACGTGGCCTTCCCCGCGTGCCGGCTCGACAGAATCCGGACCGCCATCTCAGCCCTCGCGGCCGGCTCGCCCCCCGCCGACTGTGCAGGCGGCGGATCAGGCCGGCCGCCTTGGGCCGCCCCAGTTGGCGGGGTCGGCACCGGCGCCCTCTCCAGGATGATGACGTCGTTGCTTCCCCCCAGCCCTGGCTGGTCGCCGCTGGCTCCCTCTGGCGAGGGCTCCATGTCCCCAGGCGCCATGACGCGCAGCGGGGTCACCATCAAAACCTCCCCCGCCGCCGCCGCGGCCGCAGCCTCTGCTTGGGCCCTGGCTGCGGCATCGGCGAGTGCCTTCGCCGCCTCCTCCTCCCGTGCCGCCTGGGCGGCGGCCGCCCTCCGTGCCTCCGCCTCCCGCGCCTCTCGCTCCACCCGCGCCTCCCGCGCGTTCCTTTCTGTCGCCTCCTGAAGGTCGGCCCGGGGGTCCACGCGGCGGGTGGTGCTCCCAGAGCCCCTTGGCGACTCGACGACGGAGCCGGCGGCCGCCCGCTCAAGCGACAACGGAGCTCTGATCGTTGAAGAAAAAGACAAGGGTTCAAGAACCACCAGAGAAAAGAAAGAAAAAAGAGTATACGAAAGAAAGTGAACTTACGCCGACACGGTCTGCGGTTGCTTCACCGTCTTGCGGAAGCGAGCCGCCTTTGCGGCTGCCTCCTCCCGCCTGGTGGCTGCCGCCCCGCCTCTGGGCTTCTTCGTTCGGCTGCCGAACAAACCCTGGGCGGCGCGACGCTTCTGCCCTCCGCCCCGAGCAGGCGGTGCAGCGGAGGAGCCCGCGCCGCGCCCAGAAGCCGGCTGGCGGCGCGGGACGACCTCGGCTTCGTCGTCGTCCGGCCAGTCGTCGAAGGTGACTCCGAGCCCGGAGCCGCCTGCTTCGCCGCCGGCTTGGCCGCCACCCGGCTCGATGTTGTCGTCCATGCCGGCCGCCCCCAGGTCGGGGTCCTCCAGATCGTGTTCTGTCCGGTCGGGGACGAATCGACGCTCCGTGTCTGACCCGCCGGCCGGCCGAAGAAGAGGACTCTGTCAAAGAACAAGCCGACTAAGTTAGAGTCGGCCAAGAGGAACTCGGCAACAAAGTTGAGAGAAAAAGAAGACACAGGGAGAGCATACCATGGGCGGTGGATTGGCTCGGCTGTATGGCTCCTTGCCGAATTGCCACTCTTCGGAGAGCTTGCAATTCGCAAGGTAGTTCAGCATATAGGCGACCTCCTCGTGCGGCATGTCCTTGGTGCACATCCGGCTCGGATCGAGCTGGCCGCTCATCTGACAGATCAGATGAGGACGGCTCTGGAGCGGTGTGACGCCCCCGATTTGTCCGTACACTAATCATGCACGCAAATGTGTACGATCACGATCAGGGACTCACGGGAAGATATCACAACACAACTCTACAACATAAATAAGTCATACAAGCATTATAATACAAGCCAGGGGCCTCGAGGGCTCGAATACAAGTGCTCGATCATAGACGAGTCAGCGGAAGCAACAATATCTGAGCACAGACATAAGTTAAACAAGTTTGCCTTAAGAAGGCTAGCATAAAAGTAGCAACGATCGAAGAGGCAAGGCCTCCTGCCTGGGACCTCCTAACTACTCCTGGTCGTCGTCAGCGGCCTGCACGTAGTAGTAGGCACCTCCAGTGCCGTGGGAGTCGTCGTCGGCGGTGGCGTCTGGCTCCTGGACTCCAACATCTGGTTGCGACAACCAGATAGAAAGGAAAGGGGGAAAAAGAGGGAGAGAAGCAACCGTGAGTACTCATCCAAAGTACTCGCAAGCAAGGAGCTACACTACATATGCATGGGTATATGTGTAAAGGGGCATATCAGTGGACTGAACTGCAGAATGCCAGAATTAAAAGGGGGATAGCTAGTCCTGTCGAAGACTACGCTTCTGGACATCTCCATCTTGCAGCATGTAGAAGAGAGTAGATTGAAGTCCTCCAAGTAGCATCGCATAGCATAATCCTACCCGGCAATCCCCTCCTCGTCGCCCTGTTAGAGAGCGATCACCGGGTTGTATCTGGCACTTGGAAGGGTGTATTTTATTCAGTATCCGGTTCTAGTTGTCATAAGCTCAAGGTACAACTCCGGGTCGTCCTTTTACCGAGGGACACGGCTATTCGAATAGATAAACTTCCCTGCAGGGGTGCACCACATAACCCAACACGCTCGATCCCAATTGGCCGGACACACTTTCCTGGGTCATGCCCGGCCTCGTAAGATCAACACGTCGCAGCCCCACCTAAGCACAACAGAGCGGTTAGCACGCCGGTCTAATCCTAAGCGCGCAGGGGTCTGGGCCCATCGCCCTATGCACACCTGCACGTTGCGAACGCGGCCGCGAGCAGACCTAGCAACCCACACGATCACGGCGGTTACGTCAAAGCGGTCCAACACGGCGCGCGCCACTCAGTCGCTGACGTCACGAAGGCTTCGGCTGATACCACGACGCCGGGATACCCATAACTACTCCCGCGTAGATGGCTAGTGCGTATAGACCAAATGGCCAGACTCAGATCAAATACCAAGATCTCGTTAAGCGTGTTAAGTATCCGCGAACGCCGACCAGGGCCAGGCCCACCTCTTACCTAGGCGGTCTCAACCTGCCCTGTCGCTCCGCCACAAAGATCCACTTGCGGGTACTCCTACGAGCCGACCCGACTTTAGTCATCACATGTGTCATGTATATAGTATATAAGTATATACCCGCGATCACCGCCCAGGTGATCACGGCCCGATAGTGTAGCACAGCAGACGGACAAGAATGTAGGGCCATTGATGGAAATCTAGCATCCTATACTAAGCATATAGGATTGCAGGTAAAGGTATCAACAGTAGTAGCAAGGATAGGCTATGCATCAGAATAGGATATCGAAAAGCAGTAACATGCTACACTACTCTAATGCAAGCAGTATAGAGGAGAGTAGGCGATATCTGGTGATCAAGGGGGGGGGGGGCTTGCCTGGTTGCTCTGGCAAGTAGGAGGGGTCGTCGACTCCGTAGTCGAACTGGGCAGCAGCAGTGTCGGTCTCGTAGTCTACCGGAGAGAAGAGGGGGAAGAAACAGTAAATACAATGCAAACATAAGCATGACGATGCGTGACATGACAGTGAGCGGTGCTAGGGTGTCCTAATGCAAAAACAGGTGGTACCGGTGAAGGGGGGGAACATCCGGGAAAGTATTCCCGATGTTTTGCGTTTTCGGACAGAAGGACCGGAGGGGGAAAGTTGCGAGTTCGATAGGTTAGGGAGGTGTGGTGGACGCACGGACTGCGTATCCGGATTCGTCTCGTCGTTCTGAGCAACTTTCATATAGAAAACATTTTCATCCGAGTTACGGTTTAAAAGATATGAATTTTCAAAGTTTATTTGAATTTCTGGAATTATTTAATTAACAGAAAAAGGGATATGACGTCAGCATGACGTATGAGTGACGTCAGCGGTCAACAGTCCGGGTTGACTGGTCAAACTGACACGGGGGACCCACCTGTCATAGACAGTGGGTTAACAGAGGATTAAACTAATTAACTTTTAGTTAATTAACTAATGGGCCCACCTGTTAGTGAGAGATTATTTAAACTAATTATTTTTATTTATAAAACATTTTCTTTTTCTTTTCTTTCTTTTTTTTAAATTTTGCGGCGGGGCCCGCATGTCAGTGACTGGGCCTGCCCAGTCAGCAGTTGACTGGGTCAACCCAGTCAACTGGGGCCCGTGGGGGCCACTGGCGGTGAGCCAGGGGGGGGCCCGGCCGGCCACGTCGGCAGGGCACCGGAGAGGGGCTCCGGCGAGCTCCAACGCGGCGGCGATGCGCGGGTGTGCTTCGGGTTTCGCCCACAGTGGGTTTGCGGGGGCGGGGCTTGGCGTGTTCGACGCGGCTCGACGTCGCGCGTCCAACGGCGGTGGTCGGAGGGGCTGGAACGGCCGGAGACGAGCGCTATGAACTCGCCGGCGGCGAGGTGCTACGGGTGCCCGACGGAAGCTACGCTAGAGCGCGCGAACGGCCGAACTAACTACCTAGGCGGGTGCGGCTCGGTGCGGTCGGGCTAGCGGGCCAACGCCCGTGACCATTTGGTCACCGGAGACACGCCGGCGGCGAGCTCCGCGGCGTGGTGTTCGGGCGCGCGCGGGGAAGCAGCTACGGAGCGCGAGCGAGCTAACGGAGAGGGGGAGGAGGTAGAGGAGCTCACCGCGCGGCGCAAGAAAGGCCCGTGGGTGGCTTAGTAGCAGCAGGTCGTCGCCGGGGAAGAAGGGGGTCGCCGGCGTCCGAAGATGAAGGCGAGCTCGGAGAGGTCGTTGTAGTGGCTCCGAGCTTCGACGGAGAGGCGGAGGGGGAGTAGTCGAGGGCGGCGACGTCGTACGACACGGCGGGGTGGCGAGTGGGGGCACGGTGGCCGCGAGAACGACGGGAACGGCGGCGAGCGCGTCGGGCGTGGGGCAGAGGAGAGCGGCGCGGATCCGGGGGAGGGAAGAGGGAGGCGCGGGGGCCGAGAGGGAGAGCGGGGTGAGTGGGAGGGAGGCCCGAGGAGGCGGGGGAGCTGGCGACCT
>NC_057802.1:528209258-528219750 GCF_018294505.1 Triticum aestivum | reverse complement strand
AGCTTCGACGGAGAGGCGGAGGGGGTGTAGTCGAGGGCGGCGACGTCGTACGACACGGCGAGGTGGCGAGTGGGGCACGGTGGCCGCGTGAACGACGGGAACGGCGGCGAGCGCGTCGGGCGTGGGGCAGAGGAGAGCGGCGCGGATCCGGGGGAGGGAAGAGGGAGGCGCGGGGGCCGAGAGGGAGAGCGGGGTGAGTGGGAGGGAGGCCCGAGGAGGCGGGGGAGCTGGCGACCTTATCCCCTCCGGCGTCGGTGCCGGCGAGGGGGTCGGGCGGCAGCGCGCCCCTGTTCCGACCCGGTCGGGGGAACAGGGAAGGGGCGAGGGAGGAGGTGGGCTGGGCCGGGGGCGCGGCTGCGGCCCAGTTTGGGCCGGGGGGGCAGTGGGGGGGGGAAGCGGGCCTTTTTCCCCTTTTTTTTTTCTCTGCCTGGGTTCTGTTTTTTGTTTTCTCTTTATTTGCTTATTCCCTTTTCTGTTTTATTTCATTTAAAAGCATTTAGACATTTTATAAAAATGTGTTTTCTCCACCATAATTACCAGTGTATTACCTAGCACCCACTGAACATTTTTGTTTGAATTTTTGAAAACTTTTATTTTTCACTTTAATTATATTTGAAGTTTGAGCTAGGAGTTTGAAAGGAAGGTGATTCAAATGTGATCAAGCCCTGTTTAGCAACATGATTAGCTTAATCACAGGGGGTTACTGTAGCATGATTCTCAGGGTGTTACAAGCGGAAGAACCCGGCGCGTGACGAAGGCGGCCAGAAGGTCAGCCCCCGTCAAGCCCTCCGACTGGGTCATCACTCACACTCGGGCGACGGCTGCGGACCCGGCCGGCGTCAGAGTCACAGCCCAGAAGGACCACTAGGGCAGCCTTCCCGCCGGTGGGCCGGCTACGTAAGCCGGCAGGTTGACGTAGTCGCCCCGTGGGGCGTTGTTCCGCATGTAGAAGTACGACTTCTGCCACTTCTTCACCGATTGGATTAGCGGGATGACGGGGAAGGGGTTGTCGGCGACCGACCTCCGCGACGCGATGAAGGCGCCAGTCTGAGCCGGCACGCCCTGCCTGTGCGGGCCCAGCTTGGTCTGGAAGAACTCCCCCCAGAGCTCGAGGGTGGGGAGGACGCCAAGGTAGCCCTCGCACAGGGTGACGAAGGCCGACAGCAGCACCACCGCATTCGGGGTGAGGTGGTGCGGCTGGAGCTGATAGAATTCGAGCCAGGAGCGGAAGAAGGCGCTCACTGGAAGGCCGATGCCGCGCAAGAAGTGCGAGCGGAAGACCACCCGCTCGCCCTCCTGCGGCTCCGGCGTGATTTCCTTCGCCGGCGCGAGGCGGACCTCCACCTTGTCCGCGCCGGGCAGCCGCCGCGTGTTGCGGAGAAACTCGACGTGGTCGTCGTGGACATTGGAGCCATCCCAATCCCCGCCATGCTGCTCCGTGGCGGGAGGCATGGCAAAAACAAGCGCGGCGGCGGAGGAATGTGCGGTGGAAGAGCGCGGCGGCGAGGCGCTGTTGCAAGAAACGGCGAGCGAGAAGATGGTGGAAGTAGGAGGAGCGTGCGAGGTCCTGCCGCCCTCCACCTCCCCCTACTTATAGTATCGCGAGGCGAGGCCGAAGAGGCCGGACGTGCGGGGGAGACGTGGGATTAACTGCACCCATTCCCCCCACGCCTCGCGATTATTGCGCATAAATGCGAGCCGAAACTGCCGCACGGGACGTGCGGGCGGTTTCGGGATGTAGACAATCCACGCCCGGGCCAGGGCGCGGACGTGGCGGGCCCCCTCCCTGCGGCGACGTCCCGTCACGCGCGTGGGCTGGCAGGCTTTTTGGCCGAGCCGGGCCACGTGGTTCGCAGACGGCCAGTGGCCGGCCCGCGGCCCGGTGCACGCACTAGCGGGCTCCCGCCCTCCGACTCCGGAAAATTTCGACTCAGGCGGCGCGCCTGACCAAGGCCGGCTCCCAGCTGCCGGCTTGCTAAAATGGGAAGCTGATCGAGCTTCTCAACTCCTACTCAACCTCGAAGCCCAATCAGCTTCGGGGACTACTGTCGGAGTAAATGGCCACGGGTAGCCTAACCGACTACCCCTGGTTCTTCAGAAAAATTGTCAGGCCTTTGGGCCTCCCAACACTCCAAGCATTGGGCCGCCTTCCCTGGCCGGCTACCTCTGAAGCCGACTCCCGGAAGGCGACCCAGCCTCAGCAACCTCTCCCCGGGACGACTACGGGGTAGCCGACTCCAAGAAGCCGGCCAAGAAGAACACCGACTCCAAGAAGCCGGCCGAGACCACAACCACCAAAGCTACTCCCACATAACGGTGACAAGACGGGGTGTGGCCACAGTGCGGCCCACTACCCCCGAAGCCCGAGGCGGGCATGGCTACAGGAGGCCGTACGGGACGGCCGTCTCCCGTGCGGCTCGGCAGTGTAGCCATGCTAGCCTCAACGTCATCCACGACAGACTCCCGTACGGCCCACGGGCGGCGGGCCCCTTCAGCCAGAGAGAGGCGTGAAGGCGGCCCGGCCTCTCCTAGTTGGCCAAGAGCGTAGCCGGCCCCCAGAAGCCGGCTACTCCCTTCCTCGAAACAGGAGCCCCATTAAGGAGACAAGACGAGGTAAGGCTACAGTGAGAGCACCCGAGGCGGCCCACTGTAGCCACGCTTACCTCGACAAAGCCCTCGTCATCAGAGGCGAGGCTACAGTAAGCAGCCGCCGACAAGACCCTAGGCGGTGGGGCCGGCCTGTCGACCAAGAAGCCGGCAGCCGGCGGGACCCACCAGTCGGCGGGACCCAACAGCCGGCGGAGAAGCCGGCGAGCGTAGACACTGACGGCTGGGACCAGCGCCCAGCCGGATTACCATTGTACCCCCGGGGGGTAGGCCTATATAAACCTCCCGGAGCACCCATGCAAAGGGTTGGCTTCTAAGCATAGCACACACACCATAGATAGAGAGAAGTTAGAGCTAGCCTTGTTCTTCTTCTCCTTTGAACCCCGAAACAGCTCTAGGAGCGATTGTAGCTACCTTTCCTTGATCTAGTGATCATGCGGAGACCCCGCAGAGTAGGACTAGGGGTGTTATCTCCTCGGAGAGCCCCGAACCTGGGTAAGATCCGCCGGCGTGCATGTCTTCGCCTCATCCCGTTTCCAGGCGCCGGCGACGTCTTTTTGGCACCCACAATGATAAGCCATCCGTTGGCATATGTCGCACCAACCACCCGACAGTTGGCGTATTTCGAGATTAGGATTTGTCACTCCGATTGTCGGAGAGGTATCTCTGGGCCCACTCAGTAATGCACATCACTATAAGCCTTGCAAGCATTGTAACTAATGAGTTAGTTGCGAGATGATGTATTACGGAACGAGTAAAGAGACTTGCCGGTAACGATATTGAACTAGGTATTGAGATACCGAAGATCGAATCTCGGGCAAGTAACATACCGATGACAAAGGGAACAACGTATGTTGTTATGCGGTTTGACCGATAAAGATCTTCGTAGAATATGTGGGAGCCAATATGAGCATCCAGGTTCCGCTATTGGTTATTGACCGGAGACGTGTCTCGGTCATGTCTACATTGTTCTCGAACCCGTAGGGTCCGCACGCTTAAAGTTCGATGACGGTTATATTATGAGTTTATGTGTTTTGATGTACCGAAGGTAGTTCGGAGTCCCGGATGAGATCGGGGACATGACGAGGAGTCTCGAAATGGTCGAGACGTAAAGATCGATATATTGGACGACTATATTCGGACATCGGAAAGGTTCCGAGTGATTCGGGTATTTTTCGGAGTACCGAAAAGTTACGGGAATTCGCCGGGGAGTATATGGGCCTTATTGGGCTTTAGGGGAAAGAGAGAGGAGAGGCTAGGCGCCCCCAAGGCCTAGTCCGAATTGGACTAGGGGGAGGGGCTGCGCCCCCTCCTTCCTTCTCTTCTCTGTCCCCTTTCCTTGACTCCTACTCCTACTACTTGGAAGGGGGGGGGGGAATCCTACTCCCGGTGGGAGTAGGACTCCTCCTAGGGCGCGCCATAGAGAGGGCCGGCCCTCCCCCATCTCCACTCCTTTATATACGGGGAGGGGGCACCCCTTGGAGACACAACAATTGATCCCTTGGATCTCTTAGCCGTGTGCGGTGCCTCCCTCCACCATAATCCACCACGGTCATATCGTAGCGGTGCTTAGGCGAAGCCTTGCGTCGGTAGAACATCATCATCGTCACCACGCCTTCGTGCTGACGGAACTCTCCCTCAAAGCTCGGCTGGACCGGAGTTCGAGGGACGTCATCGAGTTGAACGTGTGCTGAACTCGGAGGTGCCGTGCGTTCGGTACTTGATCGGTCGGATCGTGAAGACGTACGACTACATCAACCGCGTTGTGCTAATGCTTCCGCTTTCGGTCTACGAGGGTACGTGGACACACTCTTCCCTCTCGTTTCTATGCATCACCATGATCTTGCGTGTGCGTAGGAAATTTTTGAAATTACTACGTTCCCCAACAGTGGTATCCGAGCCAGTTTTTAGGCGTAGATGTTTTATGCACGAGTAGAACACAAGTGAGTTGTGGGCGATACAAGTCATACTGCTTACCAGCATGTCATACTTTGGTTCGGCGGTATTGTTGGATGAAGCGGCCCGGACCGACATTACGCGTACGCTTACACGAGACTGGTTTTACCGCCGTGCTATGCACACTGGTGACTAGCGGGTGTCAGTTTCTCCAACTTTAGTTGAACCGAGTGTGGCTACGCCCGGTCCTTGCGAAGGTTAAAACAACACCAACTTGACAAACTATCATTGTGGTTTTGATGCGTAGGTAAGAACGGTTCTTGCTCAGCCCGTAGCAGCCACGTAAAACTTCCAACAACAAAGTAGAGGATGTCTAACTTGTTTTTGCAGGGCATGTTGTGATGTGATATGGTCAAGGCATGATGCTATATTTTATTGTATGAGATGATCATCTTTTGTAACTGAGTTATCGGCAACTGGCAGGAGCCATATGGTTGTCGCTTTATTGTATGCAATGCAAACGCCCTGTAATGCTTTACTCTATCACTAAGCGGTAGTGATAGTCGTAGAAGCATAAGTTGGCGAGATGACAACGATGCTACGATGGAGATCAAGGTGTCGCGCCGGTGACGATGGTGATCATGACGGTGCTTCGAAGATGGAGATCACAAGCACAAGATGATGATGGCCATATCATATCACTTATATTGATTGCATGTGATGTTTATCTTTTATGCATCTTATCTTGCTTTGATTGACGGTAGCATTATAAGATGATCTCTCACTAAATTTCAAGATAAAAGTGTTCTCCCTGAGTATGCACCGTTGCCAAAGTTCGTCGTGCCCAGACACCACGTGATGATTGGGTGTGATAAGCTCTACGTCCATCTACAACGGGTGCAAGCCAGTTTTGCACACGCAGAATACTCAGGTTAAACTTGACGAGCCTAGCATATGCAGATATGGCCTCGGTACACTGAGACCGAAAGGTCGAGCGTGAATCATATAGTAGATATGATCAACATAGTGATGTTCACCATTGAAAACTACTCCATTTCACGTGATGATCGGTTATGGTTTAGTTGATTTGGATCACGTGATCACTTAGAGGATTAGAGGGATGTCTATCTAAGTGGGAGTTCTTAAGTAATATGATTAATTGAACTTTAATTTATCATGAACTTAGTCTTGGTAGTATTAGCATATCTATGTTGTAGATCAATAGCTCGCGTTGTTGCTTCCCTATGTTTTTATATATGTTCCTATAGAAAACTAAGTTGAAAGATGTTAGTAGCAATGATGCAGATTGGATCCGTGATCTGAGGTTTATCCTCATTGCTGCACAGAAGAATTATGTCCTTGATGCACCGCTAGGTGACAGACCTATTGCAGGAGCAGATGCAGTCGTTATGAATGTTTGGCTAGCTCAATATGATGACTACTTGATAGTTTAGTGCACCATGCTTAACGGCTTAGAATCGGGACTTCAAAGACGTTTTGAACGTCATGGACCGTATGAGATGTTCCAGGAGTTGAAGTTAATATTTCAAGCAAATACCCGAGTTGAGAGATATGAAGTCTCCAACAAGTTCTATAGCTAAAAGATGGAGTAGAATAGCTCAAGCAGTGAGCATGTGCTCAGATTGTCTGGGTACTACAATCGCTTGAATCAAGTGGGAGTTAATCTTCTAGATAAAATAGTGATTGACAGAATTCTCTAGTCACCATCACCAAGTTAGTAGAACTTCGTGATGAACTATAATATGCAAGGGATGACGAAAGTAATTCCCAAGCTCTTCGTGATGCTGAAATCGACGAAGGTAGAAATCAAGAAAAACATCAAGTGTTGATGGTTAACAAGACCACTAGTTTCAAGAAAAGGGTAAAGGGAAGAAGGGGAACTTCAAGAAGAACGGCAAGCAAGTTGCTAAGTGAAGAAGCCCAAGTCTGTACCTAAGCCTGAGACTAAGTGCTTCTACTGCAAAGGGACTGGTCACTGGAAGCGGAACTGACCCAAGTATTTGGCGGATAAGAAGGATGGCAAAGTGAACAAAGGTATATTTGATATACAGATTATTGATGTGTATTTTACTAGTGTTCGTAGCAACCCCTCGGTATTTGATACTGGTTCAGTTGCTAAGAGTAGTAACTCGAAATGGGAGTTGCAGAATGAACAGAGACTAGTTAAGGGTGAAGTGACGATGTGTGTTGGAAGTGGTTCCAAGATTGATATGATCATCATCGCACGCTCCCTACACTTTCGGGATTAGTGTTGAACCTAAATAAGTGTTATTTGGTGTTTGCGTTGAGCATGAATATGATTTGATCATGTTTATTGCAATACAGTTATTCATTTAAGTTAGAGAATAATTGTTGTTCTATTTACATGAATAAAACCTTCTATGGTCATAGACCCAATGAAAATGGTTTGTTGGATCTCGATCGTAGTGATACACATATTCATAATATTGAAGCCAAAAGATGCAAAGTTAATAATGATAGTGCAACTCATTTGTGGCACTGCCGTTTAGGTCATATTGGTGTAAAGTGCATGAAGAAACTCCATGCTGATGGGAGTTTGGAATCACTTGATTATGAATCACTTGATGCTTGCGAACCATGCCTTATGGGCAAGATGACTAAAGACTCCGTTCTCCGGAACAATGGAGCGAGCAACTGACTTATTGGAAATAATACATACTGATGTATGCGATCCGATGAGTGTTGAGGCTCGCGGCGGGTATCGTTATTTTCTGGCCTTCACAGATGATTTGAGCAGATATGGGTATATCTACTTGATGAAACATAAGTCTGAAACATTTGAAAAGGTTCAAAGAATTTCAGAGTAAAGTGGAAAACATCGTGACAAGAAAATAAGGTTTCTACGATTTGATCGCGGAGACAAATATTTGAGTTACGAGTTTGGTCTTCAATTAAAACAATGTGGAATAGTTTCACAAACTCAAGCCACCTGGAACACCACATCATAATGGTGTGTCCGAACGTCATAACCGTACTTTATTGGATATAGTGCAATCTATGATGTCTCTTACCGATTTACCACTATCATTCTGGGGTTATGCATTAGAGACAGCTGCATTCACATTAAATAGGGCACCATCTAATCCTTTGACATGACACCGTATGAACTATGGTTTGGCAAGAAACCTAAGTTGTCGTTTCTTAAAGTTTGGGGTTGCGATGCTTATGTGAAAAAGTTTCATCCTGATAAGCTCAAAACCCAAATCGGAGAAGTGCGTCTTCGTAGGATACCCAAAAGTTACTGTTGGGTACACCTTCTATCACAGATCCGAAGGCAAGATATTCGTTGCTAAGAATGGATCCTTTCTAGAGAAGGAGTTTCTCTCGAAAGAAGTGAGTGGGAGGAAAGTAGAACTTGATGAGGTAACTGTACCTGCTCCCTTATTGGAAAGTAGTTCATCACAGAAATCTGTTCCTGTGACTCCTACACCAATTAGTGAGGAAGCTAATGATGATGATCATGTAACTTCAGATCAAGTTACTACCAAACCTCGTAGGTCAACCAGAGTGAGATCCACACCAGAGTGGTACGGTAATCCGATTTTGGAGGTCATGTTACTTGGTTTTTCAAGGTGTTGCAAAAAGGTTTTTGACAAGTTCAAGGTGTTGACTACGATGAGATTTTCTCACTCATAGAGATGCTTAAGTCTGTCCGAATCATGTTAGCAATTGCCACATTTTATGAAATCTGGCAAATGGATGAACAAAACTGCATTCCTTAATGGATTTATTAAAGAAGAGTTGTATATGATGCAACGAGAAGGTTTTGTCAATCCTAAAGGTGCTAACAAAATATGCAAGCTCCAACGATCCATCTATGGACTGGTGCAAGCATCTCAGAGTTGGAATATACGCTTTGATGAGTTGATCAAAGCATATAGTTTTGTACAGACTTGCGGTGAAGCCTGTATTTACAAGAAAGTGAGTGGGAGCACTACAACATTTCTGATAAGTATATGTGAATGACATATTGTTGATCGGAAAAAATGTAGAATTATTCTGCAAAGCATAAAGGAGTGTTTGAAAGGAGTTTTTCAAAGAAAGACCTCGGTGAAGCTGCTTACATATTGAGCATCAAGATCTATAGAGATAGATCAAAACGCTTGATAAGTTTTTTTTCAGTGAGTACATACCTTGACAAGATTTTGAAGTAGTTCAAAATGGAACAGTCAAAGAAAGAGTTCTTACCTGTGTTACAAGGTGTGAAATTGAGTAAGACTCAAAGCCCGACCACGGCAGAAGATAGAAAGAGAATGAAAGTCATTCCCTATGCCTCAGCCATAGGTTCTATAAAGTATGCCATGTTGTGTACCAGATCTATTGTATACCCTACACCGATTTTGGCAAGGGAGTACAATAGTGATCTAGGAGTAGATCACTGGACAACGGTCAAAATTATCCTTAGTGGAATAAGGATATGTTTCTCGATTATGGAGGTGACAAAAAGGTTCGTCGTAAAGGGTTACGTCGATGCAAGTTTTGACACTGATCCAGATGACTCTAAGTCTTCATCTGGATACATATTGAAAGTGGGAGCAATTAGCTAAAGTAGCTCCGTGCAGAGCATTGTAGACATAGAAACTTGCAAAATACATACGGATCTGAATATGGCAGACCCGTTGACTAAACTTCTCTCAGAAGCAAAACATGATCACACCTTAGTACTCTTTGGGTGTTAATCACATAGCGATGTGAACTAGATTATTGATTCTAGTAAACCCTTTGGGTGTTGGTCACATGACGATGTGAACTATGGGTGTTAATCACATGGTGATGTGAACTATTGATGTTAAATCACATGGCGACGTGATCTAGATTATTGACTCTAGTGCAAGTGGGAGACTGAAGGAAATATGCCCTAGAGGCAATAATAAAGTTATTATTTATTTCCTTATTTCATGATAAATGTTTATTATTCATGCTAGAATTGTATTAACCGAAAACATAATACTTGTGTGAATACATAGACAAACAGAGTGTCACTAGTACGCCTCTACTTGACTAGCTCGTTGATCAAAGATGGTTATGTTTCCTAGCCATAGACATGATTTGTCATTCGATTAACGAGATCACATCATTAGGAGAATGATGTGATTGACTTGACCCATTCCGTTAGCTTAGCACACGATCGTTTAGTATTCTGTTATTGCTTTCTTCATGACTTATACATGTTCCTATGACTATGAGATTATGCAACTCCCGTTAACCGGAGGAACACTTTGTGTGCTACCAAACGTCACAACATAACTGGGTGATTATAAAGGTGCTCTACAGGTGTCTCCGAAGGTACTTGTTGGGTTGGCGTATTTCGAGATTAGGATTTGTCACTCCGATTGTCGGAGAGGTATCTCTGGGCCCACTCAGTAATGCACATCACTATAAGCCTTGCAAGCATTGTAACTAATGAGTTAGTTGCGGGATGATGTATTACGGAACGAGTAAAGAGACCTGCTGGTAACAAGATTGAACTAGGTATTGAGATACCGACGATCGAATCTCGGGCAAGTAACATACTGATGACAAAGGGAACAACGTATGTTGTTATGCGGTTTGACCGATAAAGATCTTCGTAGAATATGTGGGAGCCAATATGAGCATCCAGGTTCCGCTATTGGTTATTGACCGGAGACGTGTCTCGGTCATGTCTACATTGTTCTCGAACCCGTAGGGTCCGCACGCTTAAAGTTCGATGACGGTTATATTATGAGTTTATGTGTTTTGATGTACCAAAGGTAGTTCGGAGTGCCGGATGAGATAGGGGACATGACGAGGAGTCTCGAAATGGTCGAGACGTAAAGATCGATATATTGGACGACTATATTCGGACATCAGAAAGGTTCCGAGTGATTCGGGTATTTTTGGAGTACCGGAGAGTTACGGGAATTCGCCGGGGAGTATATGGGCCTTATTGGGCTTTAGGGGAAAGAGAGAGGAGAGGCTGGGCGCC
>NC_057802.1:528198878-528208848 GCF_018294505.1 Triticum aestivum | reverse complement strand
ACTTGGAAGGGGGGGGGGGGAATCCTACTCCCGGTGGGAGTAGGACTCCTCCTAGGGCGCGCCATAGAGAGGGCTGGCCCTCCCCCTCCTCCACTCCTTTATATACGGGGAGGGGGGCACCCCTTGGAGACACAACAATTGATCCCTTGGATCTCTTAGCCGTGTGCGGTGCCTCCCTCCACCATAATCCACCTCGGTCATATCGTAGCTGTGCTTAGGCGAAGCCCTGCGTCGGTAGAACATCATCATCGTTACCACGCCGTCGTGCTGACGGAACTCTCCCTCAAAGCTCGGCTGGATCGGAGTTCGAGGGACGTCATCGAGTTGAACGTGTGCTGAACTCAGAGGTGCCGTGCGTTCGGTACTTGATCGGTCGGATCGTGAAGACGTACGACTACATCAACCGCGTTGTGCTAACGCTTCCGCTTTCGGTCTACGAGGGTACATGGACACACTCTTCCCTCTCGTTGCTATGCATCACCATGATCTTGCGTGTGCATAGGAAATTTTTGAAATTACTACGTTCCCCAACAGGGGGCGGCTAGAGGGCTGGCCGGGGCGGCGGCGGACCGGCGGTGGGAGTTGTTTCGGGGCGGCGAGGCGGCGGCGGACCGGCGGTGGGGAGTTGTTTCGGGGCGGCGAGGCGGCGCGGGGTTCAGCCGGTGGTGGCTGGCGGCTCAGGGGGGTGCAGGTTGAAGATGTACTGTAGGCCCTCCCTAAACTATCCCATGTGAAGTGCCTCTCTGCTACCATTGTGTTCAGTTTCGACAGTAATATTCAGATTCCACAGTAAATTTCAGCTTCGACAGTTAAGTTCAGAGTCAACAGATTTTACCTCATCTGTTGTAGCCAGGTGGTTTTTGGTTATGTAAATTTTACATCTATCACTTTTTGGTAATGCATTTTACATCATCTATTGGAGGTGCTATTAGAATCCCACTTGAGATTAACGATGGCAAACCCTCCCCCCTCTCCAGATTGTAATCCAGAGGAAGATGTCTCTTCTGAGGCGGATTCAGATGCAGCTGACCACTCCTATTTACCCCCAAGGTGTTTGCTCTAACTTGGCATGATGATGTTAGTCATATCATGCATATGTTGCCTTGCAGTGCCTACTTTCGACATCATATATGTCATCTGCTTAGTTTAGACATGTTCTGTAATGCCACCTGTTTAGTTTCAATATCATATATGGGAATTATGCAGTCTCATGTCTTTTAGCCAGCCATAATATATGTGAAATGTGCAATGCCATCCTGTTTAACTAGGCATCATATATTTGAATGATATCTAGCCCATCATTTTCTTCATTAAATTTCCATTTGTCGACAATGTTTGTACATTAACTACTCTTCCTGTGGATCAGCCATTTGAGTGGGTGATGGAAAAATCTGGAGTGAAAACAAGGCCTTCAGAGCAGACAGTGCTACCTGTCGAAGTAGATCTCTTGCTGGGCCCCGATAGCTCCTCAGAGATTGATTCAGAGATAGATGACCGGTCCTATTCCCCCACTGAGGTGTATGCTCTAACTTGGCACGGTTCTACTGCTCATATCATGCATATGATGTCTTGCATTGCATAGTTTAGACATCATATACACAATATTCAACACCATGTTCTTAGTTCAGACATCATATATGCGAATGCCCTCTGCTTAGCATATAAATCACATATGTGAATTAAATCATGCGATCCTGGTTACTTAGATAACATGTATGTGAATTATGTCATGCGATCCTGTTTAGTTAGTCATCATATCTTTGAATTATGTTATGCTATGCTATCCAATTTAGATAGACATCATATATGTGAAATTATGTCATGCTATCTGTTTTAGTTAAACAATATACATGTCAACTATTTAATGCCCTCCTTTTTCGACACTATCTATTGCATCTGTCTCTCATACAATGTCTGTACATTCTACTATGTTTCCTGTTTATCAGCCATTTGAATTGGAGCGGGTGATGGCAGTATCTAGCGGAGTAAAAACACGGTCCTCAAATAAAACAATGCTACCTCTTGGTGGAGATAGCACCCCGGTTGTACATGCACGAGAACCAGCCCTACCACACATAACCCAGACTCTCGCAGATTTTACCCCTACTGCGATGGACAGAGAACCAGCTTCACCCAATCTAACCCCAACCCCAGCAGATAGTAACCCAGCTCCTGTTGACACAACACCATATCCACCACAAAGCTCCCAAACAAGAGCAGTTAGTAAGGCAGCTCCAGTGCCCAAAGCGCCAGAACTACCACGACGAACCCCAACTCCACCAGTTAGTACACCTATTCATGTGGAGGAAGCACAACCAGCCATTCATAGTTTAGCATCTATCACATTTGATGTTGTTAAATCCTATGTGCGTATCTTCCCATCATGGAAATATTATACCGAAGATGAAGGAAAATGCCAGTTGCAGGTGTTTGTCCAGGAGTTATGTGTAAGAAATGTTATTCATGGCAATTACTTTGCTTTGTCCCATACATTCTACCTCCATGATGGTTATAATAAAACAAATTTTCCCATTTTTCTCTATAGAGAAGGACCGATTTGGAAACTCAGGATGAGGTAACCTGTGCTAATACCTCTGCTATCTTCAAGAATGCTTGGTGGCAGTATCTGAATTACCTGAAGAAAACGTACTTCACTGGCAAAGAAACTCATCAAATTCCCTTACGTTCTCCTGAGACACATTTACTGGACGATGACTCAGAACGCCTTGTTCTTTACTGGTCCCGAACCAAGAATGTGGTAAGGTCCATGAGCTCATTTTATTTTAAGTACTATATGCTTGCGTCCTACTGTACTCTGTTCATGTAGAACAAGTGCTTAAACCTGAAGAACAACCGTTCTCATTTAAGATTCCATTGCTATCGTGCATACTGCTTTGCTCTTGTATCACTGTATTTACTCATACAAACTTATTTTTAAATTGAACGATCCAATGGAAACTCCAATGGCACAACAGGTATGTTTACGCATGTTTCTTTAACATGTTTCCTCTTATAAATAGCTCGGTTGATTTCAATTTCAATTGTGTATACAGTTGACTTCTCATATCATGCACATTACTAGCATCATAACAGGGCCAATAGTGTTGTTGTACATGTAGACCCGTGGTACCCATCTGAAATCTTGTTGTGCCGTGTAGTTTCCCACGCCTTGTATTCTTTCAGTGCTGCTTTCTCTTGAACTGATATGATTTGAACCGTGTCACTATTTTGATTTGGCAAGACAAGGCAGTGACCATAGGACATAGATATATGTTTGTTTGATGCTTTTATAATGTACTACTTGGCAATAGAAGACTTGGTAGTTTAATCTTGTCCACCTTACTAATGAACTGGTTCACCGAAATGAGTTTCATATACTAGTACATGCTAAACCTGTTATGTGTCTGCTTGTTTCTTCTTTTAGAATGCTGACAGAATATTGGGGAAGAGTGCCTTATTAAGCAATGATGAAGGAAGTAATGCAGATAAGGTTCAGGATCGTGAGACATCCTTGTTGGTCTCCAACAAAGCTGATAAAACAGCTAAGGAAAACTATCCTGAAGACAGTGAGGCAACCCCAAAGTCTTGTCTTGGTTTAGTGTTCGAGTTACTGGCCACTACCGCTTGCACAAGCTATTCAAACTCACTATCTGAATCAGTTCAGTTTCTTGAGTCTCAACTACAAGCTGAAAGACATCGATCAGCTGTGCTGCGACAAGAAGCGGAAGGACTGCGGAAGTCCCTGGAGCATTCAGACGCATACTTTCTGGTGCAACAGCAAGCGTTGGAGGATTTTAGCACCAAACATGACAAAGCTAATAAGCTTGCTAAGCTTATTGCCAGCATGGTGGATACCGAGGATAACGTTTATTGAGCTCTTTTGAAGTTGTTTCAGTTATCGACTTGTTTTGCTGCCGCGTTTATTTGCACTGGTGGCCAATTTTGACGGCCAGTGTATGTAATATGCTGCTTTGTTCCCTATATTTGCACTCGTGGCGAACTTTGATGCCCAGTGGATGTAATATGTGTAATAGCTGTAATAGGCTAGCGTAAGTTGCTTGCTTATTTATTTCCTTATTGTCTTGTTTATTTGTTTGCTTGTAGTCAGTGCTGTTCTTTTTCCGCGGTTTGCTAGTGGCCACAATAACCTATTTTTTAAAACTAGGCCACAATAACCGCTACATATTTACTGTAGTTACCGTGGGCCTCCTGCGGGCCATAGAAACAATGGGTCTTCTAAGGGCCGTAGAAACAATGGGCCTTCTACGGGGCGTAGAAACAATGGGCCTTCTACGGGCCATAGACACAATGGGCCTTCTACGGGCCGTATCATCAATGGGCCTTCTACGGGCCGTATGATCGATTGGCCAAACATGGGCCAATAACATATCGCATTATGGCCGTAAACGGGCTAGAGTTGGAATAGTCCGTTAATGGGCCGACCATAACGGGCCGTCGTTAATCGGCCGTATTTGATGACGCTATGAAAATGGCCCAACGTATTAACGGGACACAAACGGGCCGACTGTAACCACGGGCTGAATTTGGCCCACAAGCAGAAAATGACAGTAACGGGCCGTAAGTAAACGAATGCTGGAAATGAGCCCAAGAATAAATGGGCCCTGAGAAGGCCGAAAGATAACATGGGCAGGAAACGGCCCAATGGAATAATGGGCTGTTAATGGGTATAAAGTGGTACACTGTTCATTACGGGCCAGTTTCACCATGGGCCATTAATGGGCCAAGAGTTACAAAGGGCCTCATATGGGCCGAAAGACTTCATGGGCTATACATGAGCCAGAAATTAAAATGGGCTGGAATCATATTGGACGGCGCAGATGACGCTACTGGGCCTAATTCGGATAGGTCGTAACGGCCCTGGGTTAGCGGGGTGTAAATGGGCTATATGCGAATAGGCCTTTAACAGGCTTTCCGTGGGCCGGGCCGCCACCTTTTGACCAAGTCAACGGGCCGGCCTTTTCACAGGAATGGGCCTTTGTTGGGCCATGCCACGTGTCGATGTATCATAGGCGCCTTCGGTCCAATGAGTGGATGACATCTGTCCCAACGGTGAGCCGACACTTGTTTCCTCCAGCCAATGATGATTTTACACGTGGAAAATCCGCATTGGTCGGGGATGTTAACGGGTTATCGGATCCAAAACCGGACCCGATAGCGTAACGGCGAACCGTTACGGTGGATGCCACGTGTCGGTCACCCTTGACTAAAGCACTTCTATGACGCACGATTTATTGTCATGGAAGTGGACACTTCCGTGATGATATTTTTGTTAATGTCATGGAACACTTCTATGACAACACAGGTATGACTATCTTGATTCTGTCATAAAATTGTCATGGATGTACATGCATGACAAAAAATGTGACCTACTGTGACAAACACGTATCATCACAGAAGTGTATTTTTTGTAGTGGGTGTCGGTGTACAAAAGTAGGGGCACACCTTTGTACCCCTTTACTTGTGCACGGGTAGTCGGAGCCGCGCGCCACGGCCACACTAAGCAGGGCAGAGGTAGGGAGCCGGAGAGAAGCCAGAGCACAAGATGGCCAAGGCAACGCCAAGACCAAAGATACCAAAGAGCGAGAGGGCGAGGTGGACTCCCCCGGCAAGGCCCTTGCCGGGGCAGCCTTCGCGGCCCCGGCAAGAACCTTGTCGGGGCAACTTGCCCAAACACCAACAGAGCGAGCCGTCCTTGAGCCCACGGGTTCCAACCCAACCAACTACGATTGGACCAGGGCTTGGGAGGCACCTCTGTGGTGGCATGCAGATCTTCGTCAAGACCAAGGAATATTCAAGATCAGATAAGAACCAGAAGACAACGACCCTCGGCGGGATCCTTGCCAATGAGATCCACAAGACCCCCGGCAAGCGCCTTGCCGGGGACGACTGCAGCGCCATGGCAAGACCCATGCCGCCCCCCGGCAAGGTCCTTGCCGGGGGCGTCAGCGGGGCCACAGTCAGGCCCGCGTCGACCAAGACTCCACCGCCGTCCCCAAGCAGCTGCTAGCTCAACCAGCTGGGCAGGCACCTGCGTGGCGACGGGCGGCCTCTACGCCAACTCAGCAAGCACCTGCATGGTGGCATGCAGATCTTCGTAAAGACCCTACCACCGCGCCACCTCAGCTGCCTGCCTGCCTACATGGCGCCGCATGCATCGCTGGCCAGGGCGCGTGTCGAAGTGAAGAGGAGCGGCGACGGACGGGACGGGCCTCGCTCCCGTCCCCGATAAAGCTAGGGGACTCCTAAGCGACGCATTAAATGCGTCTTGTCATGTAATACGGGCGATAAGCTCATAGTACTGTAGGCCTTTCCACCTCCTGTGTGCCACTGTGGCGGCCCCTTTCGACTATAAAAGGAGGCCCATGGCGTACTGGAGGAGGATTCGGTTCTTTGGAACTACACAGCCACCATAGCTAGTTCGAGAGCTCAAGAACACTCAATACACCCACCAAAGCAGGACTAGGGTTTTACGCATCCTCGCGGCCCGAACCTGGGTAAACGATCCTTGTGCTGACTGTTAATCCTGCTCTTCTCACAACCCCGCGCCCCGGCAACCGTAGTAGGGATTCTTGTGATCCCATAGGTGTCGTTTCCCACCGACATCTTTGGCGTGCCAGGTAGGGGGCGCAATTGTGAGAATCTGGTCTAGTAGTTAGCCTAGCAGTTCTTCATTGCCATGGCTCCCAAGGAGAAGACGATCACGGCGATCGGCTCATCGGGAGCCGAACGGCCCGTGCCAGTACGGGCTAACAGCGGGCCGGTCACGGACAGGACCCGGGCCGCAGTCCGCGAGCACCAGCATCGCTCTGGCAGTCAGAGCCTGGCGAGCGGCGTTGTTCGTGCACCAGGCGACGGGCCGCACGCCGCCAAATCCAAAGACGGAGCTGGGCCCCCCCGCAGGCGGCGCGGGGCCCTCCAGGAGTGTTGTTGTGCCACCCACGGGCGGCACAGCAACCTCCAAGACGCCCACGCCGAAGCCCACAGCGCGCTCTTCCCAGGTTGCGCGACGAGCAGTGCCACCACGCTGGAGACCCCGGACACCGCCGTGGGAAGAGCCCTGTGCATCGTCCGCGGGACGAAGGAGTCCAGCATGCTCGCCAAAGTGCTGGCGAAAATGGCACGCATCCGCTGGGCCGTGGTAGAGCTCCTTCTAATGTAGTTAGAAGTCGAAGCGCGCCACGGTCCACGCAACTGTCACCACCACCCACGCCAGCGGAAGCTTTGGCACGCGCGCAGCTGCTCCTCGACTTCCCTCCTGCTGCGGAGAAGCTCGACGAGTGGAGAGCCACCATCCGGAGCCTCGTTGCCGTCGCCAATAAAGATGATCCGCGACCGGCGGGGCCTTCGGGCCGGCGCTCCGTCGAACCACCGCATGCCAGCGGTGGAGGGGCCGAGGGTGCGGCGGCCACGGTGCACTCTCCTCCTCCATGCCAGCCACCGCGGGTGTCGGTCCGTCGCGATGACGCTTGTGATAATATTTCCATAGCGTCGTCCAACCCACGGACCCACCGCGACCAACGCCAAGTTCTTCGGGAACGAGCCCACGAAGATGCTCGAACCACTATCGAGCGCCGGCGCGATACGCGCCACTAGTCGGACAAGCGGGCGGGACCCGCTATGGACCACCCAACGCCGGGGAGCTCCAGCGGCCTACCTTACGAGGTGGGTTGCCCAGCTTTTACCCGTGAGCTACGGCAGTTCCAATGGCCGTCCTCTAATCAGAGATTCAGAGTACATATCTGAATTTCTTTTTGTCAAATTTCACCATTGTTGATTGGTTTATTTCCATTTTTAATAGTTAAATTTATTTCCACTATTTCTTTTTGGGTTATTATTACTACTATTGAACATGTAAATCGCATGAGTTTCTCGAATTTAAGTTAAACCCATGTGTGCTAAAAATTTCCCGCAGCAACGCGTGGAGTGTTATCTAGTTATCCAAAAATGAGACACCAACTAAGCTTGGGGATGCCCTCGAGTGGCATCCCCTCTTTCTTCTAACAACCTTCAGTATTTTACTGGAAGCTATATTTTTATTCGTCACATACTATGTGTTTTTCTTGGAGCGTCTTGTATGATATGAGTCTTTGCTTGTTTTGCCTTTTGATTTAAGTCATCAATCCTTGCTGGACACACTTATTTGAGAGAGCCAAAATTATGTCATGATTTGTTAGAATTGCTCTCTATGCTTCACTTAAATTTTTAAGAGCTATGGACTTGCTCTAGTGCTTCACTTATATCTTTTTGAGCACGGTGTGCTTTAGTATTTTTGAAGAAATGCTCTCTTGCTTCACCTAGATTTATTTGAGATTTAATAAAATTTTGAAGAAATTCTCTCTTGCTTCACTTAAATTATTTTGAGAGAAAGAAAAATTATGCTCATGATCTTCACTTATATTTGTTTGAGCTTATGAAAAGCAACACATGAAAATTAGTTTCCAAGTGATAGATATCCAAGAAGGATATAATAAAAACTTCCATGAAGATCATTGGACAAAATAAACTTGATTCTTAGTAATAGTTTTGAGATATGATGATGTGATATGTGAGTCATGTTGATGAGTAATTATGCTTTAGTAAGAATATTGATGTTAAGGTTTGTGATTCCCTATGCAAGCACGAAAGTCAATCATTATGCAATGAAGTTACATCCTACTTGTGGTGCATTATTCAGTGTTAATTATGCTTAATGCTCGCTTATGAGATTATTTATTTCTTGGTTGGTCGCTTCCCAGTCTTTTGTTAGCCTTCATTTTGCACTAAGTATGAGCTCTACTTGTGCATCCAAATCCTTTAAACCAGTTTTGCCACATGAGTCCACTATACCTACCGATATGCGGTATTTTCGTGCCGTTCTAAGCAAATTTGTATGTGCCATCTCTAATTTCAAAATAAGCACTGCTCGCGAGGCGGTGAGGGGTGGCCTATATTCTCCATGCTAAGATGTGTTATTCTCATGATGAGTGTTTATTCACTTGTCATTGCACGAGAGAAGGCAAAGGTATTAGGGATGCCCAGTCCCAAAATGATTTTTTTTACTTTATGTTGTCAAATAATAAATTCCTTGGAAAGTGTTGGTATGGAGGGTACCCGTGGATACGGTTAGCCATGGAAAGTGAAAGTTTGGTGGAAAAAGGAATAACTTTTATTTTCTGTTTGGGAACCGCCTATGACATATCTAAGCATGGAAGGTGTGGGGAACTCTAAGTCGTTTTCATTGGTGGGAAAAGTATACCTCCCAAAATGTTTTTATCTCTAAGTTTTTCGCTTTGAGCTCTGGCACCTCTACAAATCCCTACTTCCCTCTGTGAAGGGCCTTTCTTTTACTTTATGAAAATTTTAGTTTTGAATTTGAGTCTCCATCTTCTCTTATAAAAGCACCAACTAGGAGGCAATATGATCGTTGAGTATTGGGTGTTGCTAATATGCGATTGTGTTTCATGAATGGATCAATGATTGAGCATGATGGGCTAGGGATAGCTTATTTTAGCGTTGATATTTTGGAAGACTTGGTTGCTTGTTGATATGCTTGAGTATTTAAATTATCATGTCAAAATTAGACTATTGCTTTGAACCATATAAAAGTCCAAATGTCCATGCTATAAAGAAAAGAATATGATATGACATAATAGGCAGCATTCCACATCAAAAATTCTGCTTTTATCACTTACCTACTCGAGGACGAGCAGGAGTTAAGCTTAGGGATGTTGATACGTCTCCAACGTATCTATAATTTTTGATTGTTCCATGCGGTTATATTATCAATCTTGGATGTCTTATAATCATTTTATACCATTTTTTGGTACTAACCTATTGACATAGTGCCAAGTGCCAGTTGCTGTTTTTTGCATGTTTTTTACATCGCAGGAAATCAATACCAAACGGAGTCCAAATGGAACGAAACTTTACAGAGAATTTTTTTGGACCAGAAGGAACATAATGGACCCTG